>NC_141089.1:23726653-23766653 GCF_041138505.1 Cibotium barometz
AAAGACAAGGATCAATAAATAAAAATGAACCCAAAGAATCTCCAAGAATAGTACATCAAAGAAACAGAAGAGTTGGAGTCAGTCAACCTAGAGATGCTAAGGAGCTTGCAGAGGGGAATTTTACCAGGAGCAATGAGCTTTGTGCTTGTGATGCTTGTCATTAAGCCCTTGATGACACATGTGCCATGCACGATCACTTCTGTGTCAATAGTGACCGAGTCGACCATGACTAGCTGAAAATATTTGCTACACTTGACACCCTCCCCGATCGCAAACTCGGCATGCACTTCATGCTCCCAAATAGCCAGACCCTTCATGAACCCTATAAGATCATTGCCTCGCTTAACAGCGTGAGTGTAAGTGTGGCTCCACAACTTGAAACAACCACCCTTGGGGTCTGGATAGATTTTCCCTTTGGCAAAAACAAGTAACAAAAGCGTGCCAGGTTATCTCCCACAACTAGCCATAATTATTTGCCATGGGAAACCTAGGTCTCCCTAAGAAAATCATCTCTTAAAACTACCCATGCTAAGATCTCGCTAAGTGGAAACTGTATACAAAGCCTTGGGTCCTTTACACAAATTCTACATATTGTATCTTAGCCATTGGCTTGTAAGTTTTATGTGGTTCTAACATGCGAGACAAAAGAGGCATTCATCCTTGGAGGAAGATGGGTCTAGAACGTTACAAGCACAATCAACTCCGCTAACAACACAGCCACCCTCAAGCTTCCCCAGGGCAAGGTAACAATGATACTCTTGGATGGGGAGTGCATCGAAATCCAATCCTTTGCCCCAACCAAATACTTCCACATAGGGTACTATCACACCCCCAACCATAACTAGTAAGTCTTTCACTACCCCTAAACTTCAACCAAAACTAAACCCACCAAGAATATGGATTGGACTCCTGACTGAGAATAGTCTACAACGGTGGCAAGCCCACATATATCCTATGCTCCACACCAACCTCATAATCTTGAAGGCATGGAAAACTTTTTGAAAACCCACACTAACAAAAGAAAACACTTACATTCAAATCTCACATGACATTAGGGGAAATTTGGACTGAAATTAGGCCCCTTTAGGATTTGTACACATTCTTTCTCCACAAAAATGGGCTCATGGGGTGAAATTTTATAAATCAACTCAAAGGTCAGTGAAGTTTGGACATTTGAAATCTACTCTTCGTGACCTTTCTAATGATATATAGCATACTAGACAATTTTACATATTCAATAAGTCACCAAATTTGGTGATGACGTGGTATGTTGCATGCCACATTATCACCAAATTCGGAGACTTCTTAAATATGCAAAATTGCCGTCATGGTATATATCATTGGAAAGGTCTCGAAGAGTAGATTCTAAATGTCTAATCTTCTCTGCTCACTTTTGAGTTGATTTGTAGAAAATTTACTATGACCCCATTTTTGGAGAGAGAGAATGTGTGCAAATCCTTAAAGGGTCCGATTTGAGTCCAAATTTTCCGTAATAAATGTGTCTAATGGGTGTTGGGTATTTCATTACTAAAATTTCTATAGGAAATAACTAGTTGGAGTTTAGATTTCATGTCATTGATGTAGGGGCACTCCAAGGTTGGATTATCATTGAAAAAGAGTGGATTGATGCCACTCACTGCCAAATCAATTAGCGTGCAGAAACAACCACCATGGAAATCAATGGCAAAAAGGTCACAGTCCTCTTGTGTCCCCAAGAGGAAATCACACACCCTCACCCCTAACTTCCCTTGCCCCTCACGTCCCATCTTCATCACACTGACTGTCTCCCCTGTGACCACACCCCATGCCTCAACAAAGTCAGTCGATCGGCACTGTTGACACCATCCAACAATGACAATCAAGCCTCGTCATTGACATTTCCCCTCAACTCTACATCCTTGACCACCTACATTGCAAGCACCCCGATCTCATATCTTTATCATGATAATCAATGGTGGGTGCCCAAGAATATTCTTGCCACTCAGGGATTCTACAATGGCTACACACAACTAGGGATCCCCAAACGGCCATCTCCACCACCTAAGCACTAGAAGCCAACTAAGCTAACAAAAACCAAGCCAAAGCTTCAACATTGTCTCGTCCCCCCCGACCACCTGTTATGAGAACAAGGCTACTATGAAGGCAACACTCACCTCTGGCTACCCAAGCATGCCGCCTGTGCTCATCCACCACAGCAACTCCCTAGGAAGCCGCCGACGACAAAAGGTCCCACAGCCATGGGCTAGGCAACCCCAAGCACAACGAAGACAAAAACGCTGGGTGCCTACCAACTTGCTCAAAGCTAAAGGCTTTCATGAAGGCTAAAGGCTTTCATGAAGGCAACACACACCTATGTCTCCCCAAGCCACAATCCAAAGCTTATCCTTTGTGTACTCCTCGCTCAAAGCCTCATCGACAAAAACCCATGAAACCTCAACAATCACAGACCTTCATCACTTGGCAACAATGGGTGCCCAAATGTCTTTTAGACGCCTAAGGCTTCTATAATGGCAATTCCATCATTTCTCTCTCACGGCAAAACCCTCAGCAGTTTGCCCAAATGTCTTTTAGATGCGTAAGGCTTCTATAATGGCAATTCCATCATTTGGATCTCATGGCAAAACCCTCAGCAGTTTGCCCAAAACCACCCCCACCAAGCAGGTGCCTGTCCAATTGACGAAGATGGTTTGTCGGACCAATCAGCAGGAAAGTACCCTCCTCCTCAACAAAATCCTACAAACTTACCCACACCCAACCCATGGGCATTGGCAAAGCTTAATTTGACAAGCTCCACCTCGCCCCCCCTCGACTTCACCACCAACCCAAGAGGAAATGCTACAAATGGTTGAGCTTATCCAACCACTGAAATATAAACTTAAAAGTAAGCTCACACATCTAGTTACGTGGTCTAATCAATACAAAACCCTCTTTAGGGGTGTTGACCAATAAACACAAAAAAGGAATCTCTAGGTGATTAGGACCACGGGCACACCTTTTTCCCTTACCCATGCATAACACCTGCAATTCTCTCACTGGGCTCTATCCTTTGCACACACACCACACAAAGCTTCATCATTGACAATCATCCATGTACATATCTGGATGGGGGAACCATGGTGGGTGCAATCTTGGTCAATGGTATGATCCATCGCTGGGATTTTCTTAATCACCCTCCCTTCATCCGCATAATTGTGCTTCATGCTTAATCAATCCTACCCTTAGCTTCTTCTTCGGCTCCACATGTCAAGATCCTCACCATTGATTACCACTCCTAACAACACAGGGTCTCACAATTCCATGAGCTACCGTGACAGAAGAAGACAAAGCACCAAAAGAAAAAGAGATACCACCGCAACGCGATACCTCAATATCCATGGGATCCAAGATATCCATTATGGTATCTTGACAAAGATGCTAGATCTTCATGAACATCACCATCGACATACAGCATCTCAGAGTGCAAGAAGTTTTCAAACCTGTTGCCTCCTCGTTCCTTCGGAATTTCTCCCTCACCACTTGCTTACTAACACCATTGTTTTACTAACTCCTCTTTAACAATACAACCTACCAATGGGATACTGGTCATTAAGTATTTCGTGCTAGTCTACTCATTCAAGTACTTTGACTCCACTAATGAGGATGTCCCACTGTAAAGGTGACAAAACAAAAAAAAACACCAAAAACAAAATAATGAGTACTATTGGGCACATATAAGAAAGCAAATTCATAAGAGCCCATCAGACTAGTTGGATACTTAATCCTCGCCAGTACTCCACTAACTTCTTTCCATCTTACTAACTCCCCCGCCCCCTCTCATTTCTGGAGAGATAGGAGAACCACTAAAGTGCAACACTTTCCAGCATGCCTCGACAACCTCTCACTAATCACAAAGTTGCGATCGACTTTAGGTAGGGGATTATGTTAACCACATATTGGTTAACACATTCCTACGACAACTATGTCCACACACTTTTGTAATGGGCACCGGTACTATATTGTAAATCCCTTCATTTGAATGAGAAACATCCTAAAGATGCTCCCAGGTATTGAGATTAGAAGGATAGACAAGAGGATCTTGGTTAGTTGGCTAATCCATAGAGAAAATCCTTGTAACTATGTATTGGGTGCCCCGGGTCACTTACTCTCGGGCGGCAGCCTAGTGGGAAAAGGCTTGGAACTGTAAAAGTCATTTTATCTTGTTTGTAACTCATCCTCCCATTTGTGCAATATAAGTGGATTGTTCTCTCTCTCTCTCTCTCTCTCTCTCTCTCTCTCTCTCTTGTAACTCTAATCAAGTATGTGTGGTGTGCTTAGGGTTAGGGTTTGGGAGTGATTAGTGCTAATCACTTTCTTCCTTTTTCCCTCTTACTTGAGTGATTAGGCTACCAATGCGATCGTCTTTCGCCACCGCGGAGATCCCACACTATCTTTGCGCGACAGAGCTTATATCACCCGTTGGATTAGAGCAACCGCCTCGAGGTGACAACGAGTGCAAGAGGACGGTCGTGAGATGAGCCGCTACAAGAGGTGACAATGAGTGCAAGAGGACAGTCATGAGACGAGCCACTACAGTGGATCTCTTGAGTCCAGATCAAGCTCGATGCATAGGCAACTTCCCATAACACGTTAGGGTAGGGTTTCCTAACAAAAAGTTTTATGCTCGCGGTACTAGCAGCGGAAGTAGCACTTCTTGCGCAGGGCAAGGTCCCACACTCGGGGCCTTGTCCATGGTATGTCATATGCATAAAGGTTTATGCTTAATGCATAAAGAATAAAACTTTATGCAAACGGTTTTATGCACAAGCCAAATGCATAAAGCCTTATGCTTAAGGTTTATGCATAAAGCCATAATGCATGAGCCTCGTATTATTAAGTAAGCATATGTATGGGTATTATTAAGTAAGCATATGGCTATGGAGTGCCTATGGCAAGCATATGTATGTGTATTCTTAGGCATATACATATACACTGTCACATAGCCTGTCATCCACTGGTGGCATACCAACCATAATCACACCAATTGTGCCAGTGAGATAAGTGCAGAAGCTATCACCCAGGTGGGTAATCAATGTCCGCTATAGCACTAGTTGAGCTCAATATCTCAATAATCCTCCCCCTCGAGGTCAACTCCACACAATGCACTCTAAGTAAGATTCTAAACCTATGGAGCTTCTTTGTGCCCAATTCTTTCATGAAGATGTCAGCCACTAGATTTGTGTTGACATATACACTCTACTCTATATGCTGACATATACCACATCTACATCACCTACTAGAACATTCTACCTCACAAAGTGAACAAAGTGATAGTACACCTCAATGTGCTTTGTTCTAGCATGGTATACTAGGTTAACTGTATACTACTCATGCTATCACAATAAATGACAGCTGGCCTATCCATGAGCTCACCCATATCGCTAGTAAGTAGCTTCGGAAACCAAGCTACCTCACATGCTACCATAGTAGCACCCTCGTACTTTGCCTATGTACTCAACAAGGCAACTTTTGGTTGCTTCTTACTACTCCAACTCACAGCAACACTCCCAAATGAGAACATAAAACCATTGGTAGATTTATTGTCTATAACACTACCAACCCAATTAGCATCTGTGTACCCATGTAGCTCTATCTCTATACTAGCCTCATAGAAAAGTCTATAATCAACTGCAGACTTTATGTACTTGAGAATCTATCTAGGCGCATCCAAGGGTGGCTTCCTAGGGGCCTCCATAAACTAACTCACAAGTCCAACAACATAACTCAAGTCTGGCCTAGTAATGGTTATGTAGATTAGGCTACCCACTATGCGCCTGTATATATAGTGGGGTCCTCCAAAAGCTCACCTATATCTGTGGAAAGCTTTGCATTTTGCCCCAATGGCACTGAAATACCCTTACATCTTGTCATACCATACTTGGACAACATTTTCAAGAAATATTGCCTCCGCAGCAATAACAAAATGCCATGAGGTAATCTCACCACCTCTATGCCCAAAAATTTTCGCAACTCACCCAAATCCTTCGTCTCAAACTTTTTCTTCAAAAGCCTCTTTACATCATGTATGTCAACATGACTATCACCAGTGATAATAAAGTAGTCCACATAGATCACTAATAGCATGATCCCTCAATTTGTCTTTTTCACATAAAGTGAAAAATTTGAGTATTGGATATCTAAAATCCAGTGGTAAAAAGATACTCCATGATCTTGTTTGACCATGCTCTGGGTGCCTACTTCAAGCCATACAAGGCTTTGTGTAACCTGCACACAAAATCTGCGTGTGCATCACTCTCATAACCTGGTGGCTGCATCATGTAAAGTTCTTCTTGTAAATCACCATGCAAGAAGGCATTCTTTACATCCATCTGATGTAAAGACCAACCCTTTGCTACAACCATAGCAATGACAGCTCTCACTGTTGCCATTCTTATAAATGTCTCTTCACAGTCAATGCCATAATTCTGTGCATAGCCTTTGGCCACCAATCTTGCCTTATACCTGCTCATTGAACCATCACTGTTATTCTTAAATTTATACACCCACTTACATCCAACTGCCTTCTTTTCGTTAGGAAAAGGCACTAACTCCCATGTTTCATTTGAATCCAATGCTACCATCTCCTCATTCATGGCATCTTCCCATTTCTTATTTTCAAGTGCCTGCTCAAAATAAGTGGTCTCCAATTCTTGTTTTGATTTAACCATGTAATCATAATGATGGCCTGTATATTCAGCATATCTCAACCTATCAACAGGGTACCTAATCCTTGTAGTAGACTTGCGTACACCTGGATCACCTAAAAAGGGTCCTCAAAACAACCCTCATTCTCCTTACCCTAGGATTAACCACAGATGGAATGCCAAGCTCCTCATCAAGGCTCTACGTAGAGATGCTAGAGTCACCATCCACATATGAGTGCCCTGTTTGACAGATTAGGAACAAAAGGTTGATCTACCTTTTCCTTCCCTCTATGTGATAGACGTGTACCGGCATCTATCCTCAACCTGCTTGACCAAGGGATAACATTGGATCCACTGCTAGAGGACTCTCCAGGTCCACTAAGCACTTGTGATTGCTACTCTACATGTGGTGCAACATCAGCCCTTCTTACATGTTCATCTTCTATTGCCTTCACTACTGGTGCATACCAGCTACTCATCTTATCAATGACAACATCTCTACTTACTTGCATCTCACGAGTGGTAGGGTTATAACATTTACAAGATTTCTTCCCTATAGCATAACCAATAAAGATACATTTCTCTGCCTTTGGATCCAACTTTGTTCTCACTTCATTAAGAATATGCACATATGAAATACACCCAAACACTTTCAAGTGAGACACATCTGGTCTTATGCCTGTAAACTTTTGTTCAAGCATCATACCATGAACAATTGTAGTGGGTGTCTTATTCAATATGTACACATTAGTTGCTACTAATTCTGCCCAAAAATAACGTGGCATATTATTTTCAGCCATCAAGGTGCGTGCCACTTCTTCAATGTGCTTGTTTTTTCTTTATGCAACACCATTTTCTTGCGGAGTCTACCTGCATATGTAAACTGTGTCTTGATTCCTTGCTTCCTCAAAAAATTGTTGAAATCATTGGAGACATATTCTTTCCAACCATCTGATCTCATGCATTTTTCCTTCTTGACTAAGGTTTAAATCTCTGAAAGTGAACATCTCACGTTTCTTCTTCATGAAGTAAACCCACACTTTCCTAATGTGGTCCATCAATGAATGTAACATAATACCTGCAACTTGCAATTGTTGCAGTTTTGGTTGGTCCCCATACATTTGAGTGTATGTCATCTAATGGCCTTGCACTAACATGCTTTTCATGTGGGAAAGCATGTTTGACCTACTTACCAAGGTGGCATGCTTCACATACTTTGTGCATACCATCAACCTTAAACTTTAGCAAACCATCAACCTTAAACTTTAGCAAACGTGCAACAATATTTTTGGCCTACACCGACTTTAGTCACTATACATTCACATGACCAATACCGTTTTGCCATCAGTCATATCTGCAATGAAACATGTTCCATGTGCAAACATGGTTGCCTTTACTTTAGGCATGTTCACATCCAAAGTAAACATCCTCCCATTGCTGTTACCCTTTACAACTAAGAGAAACTGATTTGTGAAGTCTTCCATAAAATATACTTTAGGACTAAACCTCACTTGTAGACCCTGCTCAACTATTTGTCCAACGAAAACTAGGTTCTTTGTAATATTTGGAGCATGAAGTACATCTGTTTTAGGAAGAAGAGTCCTCACCTAATGAATTTTCTTCTATTATTAGCATAGACACCAAGTCCCGAAAGTTTGGAATATTCTCCGTGTGGCTGGAATGGAGGTCTTGAATGGCTTATACTCTTTGCCAAGCCCATTCAAATAGACACTCACAAAATTGCAGTACAAAGTACTACTGGCACATCTAAGCCTGCGAAGACAACTCCTCAATCAAACATGTGTAGCTCTCCCAGAGCTACCGAGGGGTGTTATACCTAAACTAAGAAGGGAAAGAGATGATGCTGCTCTTACCTATGTATCTCTTCCTTGCTTGATTGTTCTTTCCTCTTTCTTGTCTCCTTATCTCTTACACAAACCAAAGGTCTGATACCATAAAAAGAATGTGGGGGAGAGATAGAGATTGAGCTCCTTCAAGCAAACACACACACACATAGACACAAGAGAGAGAGATGAATGGCTAAATTTTCTTCTTTCTTCTTCTCTTCTCTACAACCATATAGTTAAAAGATAAGAGTACATACATAAAAGGAAAGTACTCTCCTACAACAACATACAACCCTCCTACAACAATATACAACCATATATCTAAAAGATAAGAGTACATACGTGAAGGGAAAGTACTCTCCTACAACAACATATAAAAATGGTCGTTCTATAGTGTGAACCCGACTATATAAGCTGGCGCTATAACTATGCCATAACTCTAGAACTCCAAAGTGGCTATCACATAGCCTGGCATCCACTGGTAGCATATCAACCATAATCGTACCAACCGTGCCAGTGACATAAGTGTGGAAGCTATCACCCAGGCCGGTTATCAATGTCCGTCGTCATAGCACTAGTTAAGCTTGATATCTCAAAAAACTTTCCTCCTCATTTGAGAGCTTTGCTTGTACACTCAACATCTGAGTGTGTGTCTTTGCCTCAACTGAGGACCTCATCAATGTCCGTCGTCATAGCACTAGTTAAGCTAGATATCTCAAAAAACTTTCCTCCTCATTTGAGATCTTTGCTTGTATACTCAACATCTGAGTGTGTGCCTTTGCCTCAACTTAGGACCGCAAGCTTGTGCTATTTAGCAAGGATATTAACTTGGATCTATAGCCATGTATTACGTGATCTTTTATGTAGCACTTCTTGGTTCTAGGACTCCAACTATTCGTGGAGCTCTTGGAACTGTGTGGTGAGGGTGTGGTTGGCATCTGATAAATCTTTGTGCTTCAGCTCAGCCTCCCTGGTGACCTAACATATCCCTGTCCATTACCTGTGCATTGAGTTGTGTGAGGGTGCTAGCATGTTGCTTGAGCATGCGGTTGGTGAAGGCTTGCATGTTGAAGTTACACTCCATAATTTGAGCTGAGAGGATGCTAAGATAGCCTCCATTTTGTAATCCTCTCTCTTGCCTTGCTTTAAGTATTTTTCCACCGTGTTTTATTTTGGGTGGAGGTAGTGGAGAAGTCTTTTTCCTAGTTGGCCATTTGATTGGTTGTGGTGTCCATGTCTTGTAGTAGACAGCTAGCTTGAAGGACTCAAGTTCTTTCTACTCTTCCTCTTGACTTTTTTGCTTTGCTCCCGTGTACACCTCCTCATCAAAACTTACTTGAATACTCTCGATCTGTGCATGCCTTTTGGAAGAAGATGGTTTAGCTAAGGCTTGGGTTTGTACAAGCTTTGACATCAACTCCTTTGTCTCGCTATCATCACACTGTGGAATGCTATGCCAATCCCTTCTTCAATTCTTCCTTATCCCCTTTGGGTGGCTTTCTGGTAGAGGAATCTTGGTAGAATGGATTAATACCTATGTGAGGACATAGGGATTTACCAATTCCTTGGGGTGGCTTTCTAGTAGGGGAATCTCGACAGCATGGCTTAATACCTATGTGAGGATATAGGGATTTACCAATTTATTGCCATGCTTGCTTAGGTAGTGAGGAAAATCCCTATGCAGCACGCCCGCCCAATCATTCTTCTCATGTATATGAGATTTGTAGACTTTATTCATAACCACGTTGTTATAACTATCCACTAGCTTAACCTGCATAATTGTTGATGCAATCGTGCATGCCTTCTCTAACTTGGGATCCTTGAGGGAAAAATTTTGGCTCTATTATTATTGAACTTGTTAGGTAGGCAAATATCAAAGAAATCAAGCTTTTTAGAGAGAAGGGTGTGGGATTCCTTGATGAGCGTTTCTATGATTAAATGGCCTTTTTGGACCCATTGGGGTGCCAATGAGACCGTGCCTCTTTTGGATCCCTACTGGTAAGAAGCTAAAAATTCTACATAGATGTTCGTATTCACCTTACATTGCACTGCTTATGTTAGAACTCTGAGTCCTGTTTGATTTAGCTTCTCCTTGACTTCTTTGTCATTCACTAGCTACATACATCAAGGAGAATGATCATGGAAGCATACCTTCTTGTTTTCCACTATCTGATTGTGCCCTACTAGCACTAATCTATGAAAGGTCTAAGATAACTTGTCTTTTGGTGGACTGTTGGCTTGCCTCTTCTTGGGTGTTTTGTTATCTCTTGCCGAGGATAATGGTGACATAGGGTCTTTATATAGTGGGTTGGGGTGGACATCCTTGCCTACCATGATATTGAAATAGAGAAATCTTTATCGGCCCATTGATTGGTAGGTGTAAGATTCCTCCCCAACCTCTCAAGATGTCCAGCATCTTCCCCCTATAATCAATTCCCTCTTCAGAAATATAAAAGATCTTGTCTCTGCCTATTTTGACATAGAGAGAGAAAATATTCTAGAGAGAGAATATTCAGATGTTGAATATTTTTAGATAGAAAAATTTCTCTTAATATTAAAATGAACTCCCCTGAAACAGAAATTCAAAAAGAACTTTCCAATGTGCAATTAGAATTGATTGGAAATGGGTATAAAGGACCTTAGCCTAAGGGTCTAGATTTTCATAAATTTTTAGATTATGGTCCAATTAAGGTTCCTGTGGGCCAATAGGATCAATCCATGTGTGGGGAGGAGATAAATCTAATTTGTAAAAGAAGATACCAAAAAATGAGTAAATGCTCACATAAGATGAAGAGTTGACTATGTACAAGGTTTATTAGTAAGAAACTATGAGTAATATCAAAAATATGAGATATTTTGGGTATCCAAAAATGAGTAAATGCTCACATAAGATGAAGAGTTGAATAAGGAAAAGGCTAATAGTTAAAAAGGGGAGATATTTAGAAGTAAATACTCACATAAGATGAAGAGTTGAATAAGGACAAGGCTAATAGTTAAAAAGGGGAGATATTTAGAAGTAATGATGTATTTTTGACACCTCTGCATGGGGATTTCCCCCTCATGAATGAGGCGCCTACTTCACATGTGCAATTGAGTTTTAAATCTTCAAAAATTGAGATATTTCATCTCTCCTCTCTCCTACTTCAAGTCTAGTTGCAAAAAGTTAGCTCAACTGACCTAAAAATGGTCAAAAATTGACCAAACTGAATTGGAAAATTCTAGAATCAATTTGTTTGGTTAGGAGCTCACTTTTTCCCCTATAAATAGAGGCCTTCCCCTTTGTTGAAACTCAATAGTTTTTTATGCACTGTTACTCTACTCCTCCCAAGCCAAGAACTGTGAATTTATTAATAATTCACTAGTTTTTGACATTTCCCTCTTCCAAAGATTGGTGGCCACTCTTGTCCAAACAAGAGTTGAACCCTCAAACCATCAAGCCAAAGGAAAGCTTTCAAAGTCATTAGTAAGTTGGTGATTCTTCTACTTTTTTACTTATTTTTATGGTTTTAAATGGTTTTTATGCTTTATGTCTTCTCTAAAAATATTATGCCTCATTACAAAAAGGCATTCCCCTCTCTTCTCTAGCAAAACCAACAAATCTCTATCCTAGGTGAATGGTTGATGATTAAAGTCAAGTTTTTATAATGTTTGTCTTAATTAAATGGAAAAATGTTTACTTTAGGATAATTTCAATACTCTTGGTGCACTTTTAATTAGTCTTAAAGACTTAAAAATTTAAAAAATGGTTAGCCATACAAAGGAGGTTATGGCAAAATTTTTAGAAATTAGTGAGATAAAATTCATCTTTTATTATCCTAAAAGAGTAATCCTTACGGTTTCTATATTCTACAGTATCATTTTCATGCATAAAAGATGCATTTTGATTATATGCATAAAAGATAAATTATTATTTTAATATAAAAATGTTACTTTTATCATATTTGGATTTCATGCATAGAGGTATGCATAAAAGATTATTATTTTATTGTAAAAGTGTTATTTTTATCATAATTGAATTTCATGCATAGAGGTATGCATAAAAGATTACTATTTTAATGTAAAAGTGTTACTTTTATCATATTTGGATTTCATGCATAGAGCTATGCATAAAAGATTATTATTTTAATGTAAAAGTGTTACTTTTATCATATTTGGATTTCATGCATAGAGGTATGCATAAAAGATTATTATTTTAATATAAAAGTGTTACTTTTATCATATTTGATTGGGTGCATAAAAGATATTTTTTATACTAAAAATGTGATTTTCATCATAATTGGATTTTATGCATAAGAGAAATTCTTTTATTCTAAAAGTGTAATTCCTACTAAATTGGATTTATGCATAGAAAGATGCATAAAGAAATCTATTTTTAGTTCAAAAGAGTTATTTTCATCTATTTTGATTTTATGCATAGGAAGATGCATAAAAGATTGATTTTTAATTCAAAAGTGTCATTCTCATTTGAAATGAATTTATGCATAGGAAGATGCATAAAAGATCAATTTTTATTTCAAAAGTGTCATTCTCATTTAAAATGAATTTATGCATAGGAAGATGCATAAAAGATTGATTTTTATTTTGAAAGTGTTATTCTCCTTAAAATGGAATTTATGCATAAATAGATGCATAAAGAAATCTTATATCAAATATAAGAATTCTCTTGTGTCCTATAAATAGATATTAGGATGTGATAAGATGCGTATGAGAAGTGATAGGATATGATAAGATGCGTATGGAAAGTGATAGGATGTGATAAGATGTGTATGAGATGTGATAGGATGTGCTAAGATGAGTTAGGATGTGATAAGATGTGTATGGGATGAGGTAAGAAGTGTATCTGATGGGATAAGATGTATATGGGTTGTGAAAGGGCGAGAATGGATGTGAATGTGGATGTGGATGTATGCATGGAGATGTGGATGTATGCAGTAGATGTAGATGTATGGATGTGAATGTGAATGTGGATGTGGATGTATGCATGGAGATGTGGATGTATGGATGAGATGTGAATGTGGCTGTGAATGTATGGATGTGAATGTGAATGGGGATGTGGATGTATGCATGGAGATGTGGATGTATGCATGTAGATGTAGATGTATGGATGTGAATGTGAATGTGGATGTGAATGTATGCATGGAGATGTGGATGTATGGATGTGAATGTGGATGTGAATGTATGCATGGAGATGTGGATGTATGGATGTGAATGTGGATGTGGATGTGGATGCATGGATGTGGATATGGATGTGTATGTATGAATGCGGATATGGGATTGGATGTATGATGTGGATGTGGATGTGGATGTATGGATGTGGATATGGATGTGTATGTATGAATGCGGATATGGGATTGGATGTATGTGTGGATGTACGAACATGGATGTGTATGTAGAATAATGAATGTGAAGGTGTATGTGAAATAATGTGTCGTCTTGATATGAGTGAATGGATGAGAATGAGTACACATATGAATGGAATGTGGAATAAGTAATGTGGACTGAGGAGGGATAATGTGGAAAGATGAGAGTTCATTATAGAAATTGTATTTGTAAACTGTTTGTAAATGACTGTTTTATGTCAAGAATGCTGGGGAAGCATTTTGACTGTCTTGTGGATTAAGGTCATAGAGACCTAACTAATAAAGTTGCAACTGCTAACGGAGAGTCAATGGAGGACGTCTTGCGTAGTAAGGTCGACCGAGGTCTTGACCAGCCTTGGTTCGATTTAAATGGTGAGCTTCCGGTACGGTGGATGAGGGACCAAGGAAGCGGCCTATGAGTGAAGCGCTAGGTGCTGCGAAGGATCCTAGAGGGTGCTCACCATACAGTGCTCGGGCTCTGGGTCGCCGAAGATACCCACACGTGCGTCGTGGAAGATATTGGAACAAGGAATAAGAGTTGTTTTCTGAAACCGGGCATGGATCTGGTTGATTGACCTTGTTGGTCCTCAACGGATGAGTCCATGGCTCTCTTATATGGATCTGTTGATTGATCTTGCTGATCTTCAACAAGGATTCCATCTTGATTTTTATATGTGAAAATATTGCCGGTTACTATGAGCTAGGAACTATCGAAAAGGCCCCTGAGTGCACAGGTGGTGAGCGTTCTGGTTGCCAATGATGCCATAAGTACACCGATGAATGAATGATTAGAAATATGGATTCAACTAGAGATTTTGAGGATAGTGATCAATGGCATAATGGTTTCATTAAAGGATTGTTTTAAAGTTAGTTGATGCTGAGAAAAAGGCAATTTCATATAGGGTGTGTAAGTGGTGTGACTAGTTTTATGTTTGCATGAACTTCCGGCTAGGGGGCCTGGGAACTCTTTTCCTTGGTACCAGGGACAAAACCTAACCAAATTCCTAATTGGATCCCATCACTACAGTGGTTGGGCGGTTGGCTAAGATTGGATGGGGTTAGGCTGGACTGATGGATCCGTAAATCGAGATTCAATTTCTGTTATTACGATAGACAAAGTAAATCCCGGATAGTAATTGTTCTATGGATAGGAATCAACGGTTGTGCCTCTTGATGGGGAAAAAAGCATTGATCCCAATGATCCAAGTGCAAGTTTCTTCCTTGATCTGACGGAGTATCTTTATAGGTGCAGTCGGATCAGCTTGATGAGTAATGGTCTTGACTACGTTATAGTAAAAAGTTATCCTAGTGGAATCGCCCGTGCTTTTCGAGTAAAGGAAGTTTTTCGAGGTTCGGTTTTGGAAAAACTGACGGATTAGTTTCTTGTCCGGATATCCGTGGGTGAGGCCCCGAGTGTGGGACCCTGCCCTGCGCAAGAAGTGTTACTTCCACTGCTAGCACCCCGAATCCATTACGTGTAGGGACAGGGATCTCACAGTAGGAGCACCATGTTTCCTTTTGTTAGAATTTTGGGTTAGCATAGAACTATTAGGGTATTAGGGAATAAATTCTAGATCTCTAGAAATACAATCAACGATCGTGATTTAGTAGACTGTAGAATAACGGTCTCTGACAACTCTCATGCTTTTCACCCTTTTTGGCAGCATAGTAGCACCAATCCATTGACTGGTAGGAGCACCATGCTCTCTTGTTACATTTTATTGTTAGAATTTTAGGTTACCATGGAACTGTCAAGGTATTTGGGAATAAATTGTAGATCTCTCGAAATACACTCACGGCCATCGTGATTTAGTAGATTGTAGAATCATAGTCTCACAACTCTCATGCTTTTCACTCTTTTGGCAATAAAGCAGGAGCATAACACTGGAGAAGCATCAAGGGTTAAGAATTAGATTTGTGCATGAATAATAATTGTTTTTAATTGTGTAATCATGATTGGTGACATGATTTTATAGAGGTGATGTCATGATTAGTGATGTGGTACTGTGATTTGTGATGTGTCAATGTCATGGTGTGATATCACATGTCTATAGAATCATGATGAATGTCTTTTTGATGTTCTTTTCACAAAAAGATCCCATGGTAGTTCCTAGACAATTGAAGTGCTTAAATGAAGAGGGATAGGGGCGTTCTACCTCCATGATCGGGTTGTTGCAAGATCAGGGTGTCCAGTTTTATCCAGTTTCTGCTAGACTGGGACAATGCTTGGAGAGCAAATTTTGGGAGTCAAGGTACTTAAAATTAGATCAAGCAAATAATAGAAAATACGCTTTCCCTTAAATTAACACAATATAACTTAAATTAATATAAATTAGTCTAGTTAATCAAAATTAATAAAAAATATGATGAAATAATAAACAAATGATCTTTCCGTACTTAGAGTGATCCAATTTATTTTTCCATAGATGCATCATTCCAAGTACACTAGTCCCTATAGGTTTTAGATGATTCACATCAAAAATGTAATTTTACTAATTAGATTATTAATATTTGCAGGCCTTTTGATAGTCTGGAAGAATTTTGAAAAAGAGATCATTAAAAATCCAACCATTGGATTTGTAATTTTTACTAACCACCACATTCTACTAATGTCTCAGTATCTACCCACTCTTTTGATCTACAAGATTGAGGATTTTAAGTGGTAGCTATTGTGGGTACAAAAAGTGGCGTATATTATAACACTTTAAAGACCTTGAAATATTTAAAGAAAATAGATAAATATCTTAAAATTTTCTCGAAAAATCAAGTTAAGCTCCATATTATGTGAAGATCTAAGGTACAAAGTGGGAATCTCATATGAGTTTATATGTAAAAGATATTAGCATTTTATGGAATCAGTTCAAATTTGGGACAGGGTGTATACATTGACTTTGTACCTAAGAAAATGAGGACTTTTGACTATCTAATGCTTAATCAAATTATGCAACTATATTTCCAACTTTGAATATGATGTTCCAACAAAAGAACTTGAAACGAAATTCCTTCATTTACTAGGAGAGATTAGCCACTAAAGGTAAACAAATGCCTGTTTTTTTACTGTTTACAGGGTGCTTGAGTGGACAAAACTGGGCACCCTGATCTTGCAACCACCCGATCTTTGATGAGGTGGCGACGATCACTATTGTTTAATTGTATAGACTTAATAAGCATGACAAAAAAGGTATTGTGATTCTATATCTCCCAGTCAAGAAAGGCATGCTAATATTTGTTACCCTTCAATTTTTGGATGTGTTGGGGAAGAGAAAACCATGATTGATTGATGATGTCATAGTTTAGTGATTAAGGAGGTGTGAAGGTGACATGGCAAATCACGAGCCTAATTCCATAGTTATGTAGAATCATGGTGCCAAATTGATTTTATTGGGCATGACACTATAGAATGGGTAATTTCTATGTTGGTGATGTTTCATCAGAGGTTGTGATTATGCAGTCAACGCCTGTTTTGAGGGCTCTGATTGTGCAAATTACACAGTCATGGCTATTGAGGGCTGTGATTGTGCAAATTACCTAATCATGGCTTGGGAGAAATAGATTTAAGATTGAGGGATGGAAAGAGAGTTTGTAGGTCCTCCTTCCTTGAAGTGATTGTGCATTCAATTAAGAGGGATGAGAGGGAATGAAGCTAAAGAGGAGATTGCATTGAGCCATACTTATCCGACTTATTGAACAACTTAGTAGATGAAAGAAGACACTTGAGAACACTTAAAAAAGGATGCATGGGAAAATGATGTCCTACCTATTGATGGTGGTAGTCGTGTAATCGAAATATGTGAGGGCAGTAGCGTAGGCGCAAAATGCATGGAGATGAAATCTTGGAACTTGAAAATGGAAAAAACAATGAAAATAGAAGAAGAACACGTGTACTTATTTATAGCTAGGGGGATGACTACGTGAACGATTGGGATTTTAATGTATGTGAGGCATGGCACCATCTCATTGGCATTGGAATACGGGCCGTGATCATGCCAACAAATGTTGGTGAGATCACATCAATAATGGCCATGATGGTGGCCATGAATCATGTCATATGAGAAGCATCACAATCATATAATTCAAGCCTCAATAGTCATAACACATCTTGAGAATATAGTTCATTTTTGGCTCATTTTCAGTGGCGTGATTTTGCAGAATTTAGAATCATGGCTGTGATTCTGATTTATAGTGACATGATTGTGAGTTTATAGGTATATGAGGGACCATATTGGATCATGATGTATTGTAGGAGTTAGTTATGGTCTCCATAATGATTTTGGACACATGTGGTGTGATGTGATTTTGGGGATCATAAATCACAGTTGTGATTCATCACAGTGGAGAATTCGATTGGGTTGTAAGTGAAGTGAATTGATTTCCAAAGAGTTATTAGTAATGTTAGAACTCAATTAGCAAGTTAGTTCTCCAGAGGCTATTCTATAGGATTACTACATTTTTGTACAAGCCTGATTTCCATTGGTTAGGCCCAAGTATATTTGAATGAGGCTTTCTAGAAGGGGTGTGTTAATATAACACACATCAACTCTTGGTCCATCCATTGAATCACTCCATAGAATCTAGAAGTAGGTTCTTGTATGAACATGTCTTATTTGGACATGTGTTTTTATGTGTTTTCTTTATGACAACTTTACTCTTGGGGCAGGGAATTGTGCAATTCACTTATTTTATCCCAATTTGATTGGCATATTGTGTGATGTTGAGTGGGAAGGTTATTGTGGCTTTTTGTTTAGGTCCCTATGTCTTCCTAGACAATCACATCTTTCGTGGGCATTGATTTACGTTGCCATTCCCACACCTAATCTTGACTTGCAATCAAAATTAGTGAGGTCAGGTTTTTGACTTGGTTTCTTTTTGGGTGCCCACACCTTCTTTGTGCTACTTGGTTTGGGAGGGCTAATTTCTTAATAGGGACCCATTCTTATCTGCCTTTCCCTTTCCAAGCCTTTCTAGTTGGCTTTGATGTGGTAGTTTGGGTGATTGGTGGCGAGCCCTTTGTCATCTGATTTCTTACTAGGGACCCATTCTTGTCTGCCTTGGCCTTTCCAAGCCTTTCTAGTTGGCTTTGATGTGGTAGATTGGTCGATTAGTGGTTTGTGGAGTGTGGTTTTGCATAGATGGCCTTCCTTTAGTGCCTCGTTATTTGGGTGGTACCCATATCTTCATGTTCCCTTCATAGTATCCCTATGAATTTAAATAGTCATAGGGGAACTCAACATTGATGAACATGAGTCCATGAGCTCTTAAAGATTCACTATGAGGTGGGACTCGTGCCTTTTCTTGACACATTGGCCTTGTTTATTTGGGGTACTTGTGGTGCTTCAGGTGTGAGATGTAGAAACATCTTAGGTGGCTCTTCAATTGTTTAGACTTTAGATTGATGCTTGAGTCTAAGGAACTCTGTAATGGCAATACATATCTAGATCCCCCGAATGACAAGTCTGCCATCCTTTTCTCCCAATTCAGTTTGCAACCCATAGTTGAGATCCAACTTCATCCACCAAGCAACATTTCCTCTTCCAAGGCACCTAAATACAATATTTTTGGTGGAAATATGATCCCTACACTTTTAACTTTGGCTGAGGTTGACTCTATCTCTTGCTTCTTTAAGCCTCACCCATGTTTCATACGAGAGTAAATTATGACTTGCACCCGAGTCAATCATCACAATAAGATTTGTTGTTTTCCCCTCCATAGAGAGTCCAACTTTAAGACGAGTAGGCTCTATCTCAACGTATTCTTCTTTGATCAAGGGTAGTGTAGCCGTGTTTATTCTTCTCCGTTCATTCAAAGATAATCAAATGCTTATATAATGACCTGCCAATATTAGCATAAAACATAATGAGCCTTTGGTAATAGCCTATGTGACCAATAAACCGTTGTACTCCCCTTGTAATTAGTAGGTGGCGGGAAACTCAAATATGAGTATTACCTTGTTATCATTGGAAATCCCATTCTCGGACACTGTATGTCCTAATATCACTCCATGCTTTATCCAAAATTAGCGCTTATGTGGTTGAAATGCTTCTTGAGGGACACTTTCATACTCTGCTGCTACATTTTCTATAGCAACAACAGCATTGGAAACAGTTTCCTCAATTGTACGTTCTGTATCATAACCTTGGAATGCTAGCGCTTTGGTAAGATCATGGTCATCAAAATCAATCTGTACACCTGCAGTCTGTTGCTCAAGTGTGTCTTCTTTGCAGAAACCAGACCCAATTGCTAATATGCTTAAGGCCTCATCCTCCCTTAACCCCAAGGATTTACAAATGTCATCAAGGAAAAGAAATTCCTTGTTATCCATGATGATGGGATTCAAAGTGGTTACATCCAACTCAGGGATCTCTTCCACAATTTCATCCCCTTCGAGGTCACGATGAGGCTCTTCATCCTCAGTTGACCCTTGTTGGAGAAGCACCAAGGCCATGGACGCTTCAGCTTCTTCTGAGAAAACCTCTTCCACCTCGCCTTTGGATTCCTTCACAAGAGCTACTTCTTTACTCACTGCCTTTCCCTTCTTTTTTTCTGTATCCCTGGCTTCTTGCAGAAACAGTGCTAACGTCATATCCCATGAAAGGAAGGTGGTGCCTACATTACCAACCTGCAATTCATAAACGGTGTCATCATCTTCGACCCTATAATTGCTATATGTAAGCCCTTTCAAAAATCGGTTGAGCCTGAATCAGAACGACTTGTCACCATGGTACAGATGCCTGATTAAGTCCACTGGAACCCATTTAGTGGTGGATTCAGGCAATTGCACGACATATTGTGCCACTACATCATTCATGTACTGGACCTGCTCTTGAAAAGCCTCTGCATGAAGGTCTATAGTTTTTTGCATATCGATCACCCCCTCAAAAATGGCGATGTTCTCACTTGCACACCTGCTGAGAGCCCAATTTTCTCAAGTTTTGCGCGTAGCGAGTTAGAGCTTGAAGCCATGGCGGGATATTGAAGGGAAATAGAAACTGCAAGATCTTAAGAATGAAATGAGCTTTATAGAGCAAAACCTATTCTTATAAAGCATTCCACTATAATGTTTAATAAATTTATAGAACATACTTAAAAATTTTAAAATTAACAAAATTAAAATCCAAATTGCAGTGAAATACAGAGGACATTGGGACTATGGTGCAATCAATAATTTTGTATTCAAAAGTACACCGCTACAAATTATCGCCCAAAATCACTCAAAATGTTACCTAAGTCTGCAACTTAACAGTCTTTCAAGCTAAGGACCCTAGGGGGCTCCACTGACACACAGAGTGTATGTTTCTCTGACCTTTGACGCATGGGTCGATTAGAAACAACAAACTTGAATTGGTTCCTTACATTAAAGGACATGACAATACGATCTCTCAACTGAGCAAAATTCCAATCATCATTAACTACCACTGTATGCTCCTCTCCTGGGTGAACTTCAATATGAAGTTCTACCTCCTCCCTAGCATAGAGATCAGAGTCCAAAGCCTCCCATTCACCATGCGAGCATTTCCACCTTCTAATAGGGTACACCATAGTTAGATTTTGCTTGCCTATCTGATACCTGCATCTTACCATTGACATTATCGCTGAGCACTTTATTACATCGCCCTTATGTTCTGCCACCTTGGTGGTCCAATCGCCTTTTAGAAATGTATCTAGAGCTTCAAAGGCCCCATCTTTGCTTATCCACATTGTTGGGGTGCGATGGAACTTGCCTGCTTTGAAAATAGCAATAAACACATGTAAAGGCATGAAAAGAGATACACTTATCCTGTGGGATCCATATGCAGCCTTTAGGCTTGACTGAATGTCATGGAAAATCCTACGCTGAAAGCCCTCCATTGTAGTGGGGTCTGGAATGGGCCATTCCGGGCTATTTAGTGCAGGAGGAGAAATTGGCTCAAGTGCTCCAAACCTTCCCCTCTGTGGCACAACATATGTTGCAGCAATGAAAAATACTCCTCTATTTGCAAGTTTGGAACTTGTTTCCCCAGCATACATAAGCCTACCTAGATCAACATGACATGCTTCGAAGGTCCCTGTAAAACATTCTAGAGGCTGCCATTCCACACATGTTGAAGGGAAAACATCTGCATACAATAGAATACATTGGAGTTCTTGATATTCACATAGTCTTCATGCAAGCATTTCTCTAAAGCAAAGAAACATTAAACAAGTACTGAAACTTACAGTTAGTTGGGAACCGTGGTGAGTTCTCATCTTCAAGATGTATTTGGCTTGAGGTGTAAACATGTTGCACCTTTGCAAGCCGCTTTCCATCCTTGTTGCAAACTTTGAATTCTAAGATCCTTCCTTTCCAGTGATGGCTTGTGGAAGCCATGTGCCTTCGAGGAACCTTGTGTGCACCCCTCAAACTGGGCTGCATTGTTATCCACATGAACCGCTTAAAAACGGTAGGAATCCAATAACCTTCATCATCCTGTACTGTGGAAATAGCCATGGACTCGATAGTGGATGATGGCCTGCGTACACACTGAAGAGCCATAGATGGCCCAAATGAAAAGAAAGTGAATGTTAAGAATATGGCAAAAAAGCAAATACCTGCTCAGAGAGAGAGAGAGAGAGAGAGAGAGCTAGCTAAAGCTTCAAAGAAGTTTGCTGCAAATCCATACACACACACACACAATACACACACACACACACACACACACACACACACACACACACACACACATGCACACACACACAGAAAGCTAAAACTTCAAAAGAAAGCAAATGAGAGATTGCATTAGGTGCCTGCATGCAGAAAGAGAGAGAGAGAGAGAGAGAGAGAGTCTGATAACAGAGCTTCCTCTAGAGAGAGAGAGAAGGGCTGATAACAGAGCTTCCTCTGAGTAGCTGGTAGCAAAGAGCTTTCCTCAAAAGAAAGCTAATGAGAGATTGCATTAGGTGCCTGCTTGCACACAGAGAGAGACAGAGAGAAAGACAGAGTCTGATAACAGAGCTTCCTCTAGAGAGAGAAAGAGGCTGATAACAGAGCTTTCTTTGAGTAGGTGGTAGCAAAGAGCTTTCCTCAAGTTGGGGATGAAGATAGGGCTGCAAGTGAGGGTGTAGTGAGTGGTAGATGGGGAAAGTGGGTTAGTCTAAAAGGGAGGAGAGAGAAACACGCCCCTACTTTTGGAGGGAAGAGGGAAGTGAGGGGGGGTAACTTTTTGAAACTTTTCCTTTAAAAAAATATTTTAAAAAAAAGATATTGAAGATTTTCTTTGCTGGCAGATCGGAAAAAGGTAAGATTCCACCTTTGACCACAAGATTTAGGGTCTTAATCAACCCAACGTTTTTGTACACATGTATTTTTCCTATTGGCCTTCACACTAATCATCTCCTTAATCTCATGGCAGCTTAAAGGGCCCCCATAGACCTCAACCTTCCCCTAATGCTTGCCATAGGCACTCCATAGCCATATGCCTAGGCCTCCTATATCCATATGCTTGCATAATCTTGCATATGGATTGCATCTTATGGCCATATGCTTACCTAGGATTGCCATGCAAGAATATGCAAGGCAAGGAAATCATATGGAGAGCCTTGCATATGGCTTTCATATGCTTTTCTAGGCTTGACTAGGCATATGACTTGCATATGCTTCCATATGCAAGCCTATGCATATGCCTAGGCTGGCCATATGCATATGTGTGCATATGCCTGCCATAGGCTTTCCATATGCTTGCCTAAGAATATGTAAGTGTATACTTCCATATGCAAGCATAATTCCATGCTTGAAAGCCTATGCAAGCATAATCTTGCATATGGTTTGCATTTTCATGCCATATGCTTGTCATGAATATGCAAGCCATATGGGAAAGCCTAGGTAAGCATATGGAGAGCCTTAAATATGGCTTACATATGTATGGCATATGCTTGCCTAGGTTTGCATATGGCTTTCATATGCGAGCTTATTCATATGACTATACTTGACATATGCATATGCCTAAGCATATGCAAGCGTATTATTATTGCAGTCTTTTCATACGAATTAACCAAGTCTCTCCATAAGTAAGCAAATGCATATGCCTAGGCTTGCCATATGAATATGCCTAAGCATATGCTTGACATAAGCTTTCCATATGTATATGTCAAGGATTGCCATATGCATACGCTTACGTAGGCTTGCCACATGATTGCCTGCAAGCATATGACTACAAAGTCTTGCATATGCCTTGCCTAACCTTACAAAAGAAAGCAGCAAAACTAGCATTTGATCTTATTTTTAACTCATTTGTGAGGACGATCAGGGAAATGCTACCCTCCCATTAGAAGTGCGAAAAGTAGCTTCAACTGCAATACTTGATAGTGGTGTAGGAGTGGGTATTGTGACAAGGTCCAGTTGGAAAAAGTGGGGCAAACCAGCTATTAGAAGTACAAGGATGCGCTTGCAGCAGCTAGCAGATGGAAGCTTAGAACATCCCATTGGGCTGCTAGAGAACATATTGGTCACCACATGTGGGATTGAATATGAGCACACATTTGCAGTAGTGGATTTTGGAAAGCATCCAAACTATGAAGTGATATTGGGTAGACCATTCATGCGACAATTTCAAATGATTCAAGATTGGGGATACAATTATTTGTACCTCTGACATGATTCTGTCATCACAAGGGTCAACCTAAAGAATCACTCATATCGTGATGTAACGCGGTCTCCAATAGATGAATTTGATTCTGCTTCATTTGAGGGCTCAAAAGTTACATTGTCAGATGGGCAAGAAGATCTGTGGATGTGTGGAGCCTCATGTAAGGATTTCAACACTGAGAGACTTAAGGGTAGTCGAAGTATATCAGATGAGGCATACACACAACCCTTCCCTGAGCACTTAATTGATCCCCTAGAATGGAGTCATGTCCTTGCAACATTATTGACATGTGCTCTACCTAAGCCAATTCAATTTTGTGACTTAGATGGATATGACATTATTCCTATACAAATGGTACAACCACGTGACCTTCTAGATGATTTGTACTATGGTGATGCATCCACAGCACTGCATGTGAAGGAAGTCTCAGTGGAGGATTTAACACTCGAATCTGCTACTAATGATGCTGATAAGGAAGATGGATGGGACTCTGATTTTGATGATAATGTGATAATCCCCGAGGAAGAGTTAGGAAAGGCATGCCTACTCTTAAGAGGAAGGGAGGTTCAAATAGAGATCCCTCGAAGCCGACCCAAACGTAAATGCTGTAAGAGCCATAAGAGAATCCGTAAACAAGATGAGAGGGAACGTCATGAGAGAATACAAAAAGAAAATGAGGAGTTTAAGAATGAACACTCTCGACCACCACCTCATTTCTCAGGAAAGAATGGATATCTATACTATGTCCAAGCACAAGATAGTATCAAAGACCAAGTAAAACGATCAGATGGATTCCAACCAGGAGAAAAGCTAAAAGTTGTTAGCAAAAATCGTAAAAAAACAAAGACACCAAAACAAAAACTCAAGTCTCAAATAGATTCAAAAGAGAGTGTCGGAAGTGCAATGATAAAGGTTGAACGAAAAACTCTGATGCAAGATTGCAAAAGAGAGCTCAAAACCGCATGGTCTTCAATTAGTGATGACTCAAGTGCACAAGGTCTCAATGTTCCCCCCAACTTCACACAGTACACTCTTCAAGATCGGAAGATTGTTCTTCAATAGCCCATGCGACAAAAGCCAAGCATGCCAGGGATTTCATATGATGGTCCAGAAGATGCAAAAAAATTTGATATCTCTGAGCTAGAAGAAGAGCCTCACTATGTGTGGATTGCCACAGACTTGTCCTTAGATGAGGAGAAGTTATTAATTCAAACAATAAAGGAGTATCGCGATGTTTTTGCTTGGAGTTATAAAGATCTCAAAGGAGTTAATCCAAGCATATGTCAGCATACAATTCCATTGCGAGAGGATGCAAAGCCTTCCAAGCAACGTTCTTATACTTACCAATGAGAATTTTGCACGAAATATAAAAGAAGAAATAGACAAGCTCTTAGAGGTAAAATTTATCTATGAGATTGAACACACTGAATGAGTCTCCCCTATTGTAGTGGTGCCCAAGAAAAATGGAAAACTTTGAGTATGTGTAAACCTCAAGAAGGTAAATGCAACTACTGTACGTGATCATTATCCACTTCCAATCACGGATCATGTTTTGGAACGTGTTGCATGGAAAAAGACATATAGTTTCTTGGATGGATTTTTCGGTTACAATCAAGTGTCAATTGATCCGAAGGATCAACACAAGACAGCCTTTGCTACTGAAGATGGCATCTTTGCCTATCGTGTTATGCCATTTGGTCTAACAAATGCACTTGCAACCTTTCAGCGGTTAATGAGTCATGTATTCAAGGAGTACCTTCGGCTATTTCTTGAGATCTTCATGGATGATTTATGTGTTCACTCACAAGAGCATGATGATCATATAGAACACCTCAGACTTGTGTTTCAAAAGTGTCAAGTTTATCGTATATGCTTGAATCTTGACAAGTGAAAATTCATGGTAAGACAAGGGAAGATTTTGGGCCATATTGTTTCTCGCAATGGTATTTCAATAGATATGGATAAAATTGATGTCATTGTCTCATTACCTCGGCCTATCAACCCTAAAGGGGTATAAATATTCATGGGACATTGTGGCTATTATCGTCGATTCATCTACATGTACGCTGTCCTAGCCAGACCATTATATGCTCTTCTTGTAGAGTTTAATTGGACTGACGAGTGTGAGGAATCCTTTGAAAAGTTGAAGCAAGCATTAGTGTCTGCACCCATCTTACGGGCACCAGATTGGAACCAAATCTTTCATGTCCATATTGATGCTTCAAACTTTGCAATTGGATGTATTTTGGCTCAATCAGGAGAACATAATAAGGATTTCCCAATCTCATATGCTAGTCGACAGTTGAGAACAATGCTGAGAAGAACTATACCACAACAGAAAGAGAAGGTTTGTCCATGATATATGCAGTGAAAAAGTTTCGCCATTACCTTTTGGCAAACAAATTTATATTTTTTGTGGACCATCAAGTAGTAATATATTTGGTGAATAAGCCTTGTGCAACTGGAAGGATTGTGAGGTGGTTTGTCATCCTTCTTGAGTTTGATTTTGAAGTGGCAGTCCGAAAAGGAACAACTCATCTTAGGGCAGATCATTTATCTCGAATCACCTCTGGAGAAGCTCCTGTGGGTGTCGATGATGATATGTTAGATTCAACACTTTTCCTTGTAGAGACAGCTCCTTAATGGTCTGAACCCATCTTAGAAATTTTGACAAGTGGGTAGATACAACTAGCGGGTCCTAATGTGGACCTATGGCGACCATTTAAGTTGATCTCAGGGAGATTATATCGTCAGGGTAATGATGGAGTGTTGTGGCTTATACCTAACCCTGACCAATATGAGGAGATCTTGGAACGGGCACATGAGGGTATTGGTGGAATCCATGCATCAGCTACTACTTGTGTGCGACGTATAACTCAGGATGGGAAATGGTGGCCTACCATGCATGCGGATGCTGAAAAATTTGTTCATAACTGTGCTTCATGTCAAATTCAACAACCAATTCATAATGTCACATTATTCCAAATTTCAACTACACCAAGTTGGAGTAAGTATATTGTGGACTATCTTCAGCATGGTCATACTGATCGAACAATTCCTAAATATCGAAAGCATGCTATTGAAGTTGAAGCGGCCAACTATATGCTGATAGAGGGCCAACTCTACAAGAGGGGCAAGGATGGCAACTTGCGCACATGTGTATGTGAAGCGGACTACTTGAAAATCTTGACTCATGCACATGCAAGTGTTGGGGGTGGACACTTTTCAGGCAATACCACAGCTAAGTTGATTAGGTGGTCTGGGCTTTGGTGGCCAACCTTACAAATGGATGCCGAAGAATATGTAAAACGTTATGACGATTGTCAAAGGACCAAACCTCCCATCACAAAGGACAATATGCCATTGCGGCCTATGTTAAGCACACGTGCTTTTGCCAAATGGGGTATTGATTTTGTCGATCCCATTAAACCTCCAGCTCGTCACACGCATGCCGAATATATTATAGTCGCAACTGACTATTTGACCAAATGGGTAGAGGCAAAGGCTATAGTCAAAAATGATGCCAGAACCACAGCCAAGTTCTTGTATGAGTATGTGTTTACACGCTATGGCTTACCTATTGAAATCGTTAGTGATCAAGGTGTGCACTTTGTGAATGAGGTCATAGAGTTTTTACTTCAAGAATTTATGGTAATTCACAAGCGTTCTACACCCTATCATCCCCAGACCAATGGTCAAACTGAGAGTACTAACAAGATTCTCTGCACAGCACTCACAAAGATTGTTGAGGGACATAGGACTGATAGGGAGCAAAAGTTGCACTCAATTCTTTGGGCATATAGAACAGCCTATAAAACATCTGTGGGCACAACCCCATTTGAGCTTGCTTTTGGGCTAGATGCAATTCTTCCCATTGAATTTCTTGTACCTACTCGACGAGTTGCTAAACAATTGGACTGGACTGGTCATGAGCTTTCTCAATGCATTGATGAATTGGAAAAGCTTACCCGCTTATTGGCGGTAATGGGGATGTATGCCGAGAAGAGGAGACAAAAGCAATGGTATGATCGAAATATAACAACTGGCCGATTCAAAAAAGGGGACCTTGTGCTCTTGTACACACTTAAGAAGCATAAGCAAAAGCTCAAGAAACGTGGCCTAGGACCGTTTGTGATTAATGAGCTTACTCCTAGTGGTGCAGTGCATTTAGAGACACTAGAAGGTGAGAAAATGCCTAACTTCATTAATGGAAGTCATCTCCAGAAATACAATGAACCATTAACTGAAGCCATGCTTCAACAAATGCATGCTGCCCACACACGAAAAGAAGCACATGACCTACTTAAACGTCAGGCTCAAGAAGAAGCTAAAGCTAGAGTTACAAAAGCTAAGGAGCGTCGCAAGGCTTCTGTGTTGACCTTACAGTTGGCTACTGATGAACAATATGTTGATCCTTTCAATATTCACATGTGTCTTCATCTTCATGAGACTACCTACTTTGTCTCTGCCTTAATTGACTCTGTGCAGATTATAATGTTCTCTCATTTGACACATGGGTAGCCTTGGGAGGACAACCAACACTTGTGCACATTTCTATTGACTTACGAAGCTTCTCAGGTGAAGATAACCCTATAGAGAAAAAATGTGTCATTATGATGTCCATTCAGGATCACCAGATGTCAATTCCCTTTTATGTGGCTAGTAAGTCCAAGGCAGTGGTGGTAGAGGTTGTTCTTGGTCGATCATGGTTAAGTGCTACCAATTGTTCATTAGATTGGAAGAATAGACGATACAAATTGCAAATTGATTCTGATTGCATCTTGGGATCTGCTGCTCCACAAGTTTTATCATGTCAAAAGGGTGGTAGTTCTACCTTACACAACCCACTTTCAACATCTGCTCTTCAAGCTCCAAGACAAATGATGTGGATAATCGATGAGTCCTCAAGTGATGAGGGCCATGGCTAGCATGTTCCAACTACTCTAGTCACTGCTCAAAGAAGGCCAGGCAAGAAGGAATTGTCAATTTGGCTACCCAAAGATGCGTACAAACTTGTACTATCTAGTCTAGTTGCTAAACCTCCTAAAAAGCATATCTTTTCCAAGCTTAAGCCTCAGATTGTTACTCACTGGGTCCCAAAGCATGTTCTTAAAGCACAAGGCTATTATGAGGATGCAAGAGCACTTTGGCTTCCCAAATGCCATGGTTTGCTAGAGCCAGAAGAGTGTATCAATAAGATTCCAAAAGCCACTCTTGGTTTTTCATATCAGTGGGTGCAAAGGAAATCAACACAACCTCTTCAAGATAGGATAGGTGGTTGTGATAGCACCTACAAATCTCCTTGTGCTGACCTTTCCCAAACATGTATTGAATCACTAGTTGTCCCAACTTCTCCTTGTTACACATTTCCACCATCAACTTGTGTACCCTAAGACGAATCCAACTTTACATGAGTCTCCTTTGAGCATAGATTCTAGCACTTCACTGCCTAAATCCTCTTATCTTGCTCAAATTCCTCAACAATTGCTATCCTTCCCACCTCTTAAGAAGGACATACCCAAAACCAAAGGTAAGGCATTAACACTACAATTGAAGCTCTTTGGTAGATCAGTGTTTGAATAGTCTCACTTTTACTAATGTGGTTCCTTCTGCCTTTACAGGATTGTGTTCTTTTTGAGATGATCTTATCTACATTATTTTTGATAGGGATTGTAATGATGGATATGAGTGTATAAAGTTTGAAGTTTCTAAATTTCATTGTTCTACGCCCAGATACCTCCTGATGAATACTTGGCGAGATACATGTCCACCATGCATTGACCCTGATAGTACTCAACCTGAACATCGTGGGGGTTATAGTGCTCCTCCTTTTCAAACTCATTCTAGGTACTTTTATGCTCCCTTAGGTGAAATTTGCTGTGGGCATCACTTTGTCACTTTATTCTATCAACAGCATCATCCATTTCCACATTGTCATCATCAAGAGTGTGCACGACTCGTATTAGGGGAAGCTTCACACATTTGTTGGCTATGTTGCTCTTACTTTCGACGATATGGCACGAGCTTAATGAAACAAATTGTGGGAATTACACCCCGACGCCATAACCGTCTTGATGTGAGAGTACCACACCGAGGACCAAATCAACATAGATTACCTAAGGAGGTTCAAGCTCAACAATGGAGGGATACATGCATAAATGACTTGCAACCACCTATCTTGCAAGCCCTTCTTCCCCTAGCCTCAACATGTCAATTTTGGATCACTATGAGCACCTATATTGAGCAATTCCAAAATCGGCATTGTCTGCTTAACCTTCCCATAGAACCAATGCCATATTTTAGCGAGGAAGCACTCCTTCCTCTACCACCTTCTCCAGAAGCCGGCTTTTGTACAGGGTTGTCCTTGCATCTTGAAGTAATTGATACAATCTTTCCAGCAGAAGTGGACACGGATCCACCGCTAGTGCAAGGATAAGCTCATCAACTCCACAATAAGATCAACAAGCCACCTAGGCTGAGGTAGATGCTAAGGAGCATCAAACATGGTCCCTATCTTTGGGTTCTTGACATCATCAAGGAAGACTGGAAGATTGAGGGTTCCAGTTCATCGGATTGAGAATCCAACCCATCAAGCGTGCTAGGTGTTGGGCCGCAGGGTGGACAACCGCCGAGCCGCTAGAATGTCGCTGCTGGAACATCAAAGCCAGTGCACTTAATACAGTTAATTAGGTCATTACTTCTATAAATCAACCGTGCTCAGATCACGAGGGTATCTTTGTACCACTCTATGCCTGCGCGTTAAGCAGTATAAAAGATGTAATTAGAACTCTGTACAAAAGCTATTACTATAGTATTTCTCTTTGTGAGTCAAAGGACATCATTTTGTATCATATTTGTATATTCGTCGTGTCTATTTGTCTTTTCTATATATTCGTCTTGTCTATTATTTCATGTAAATCCGTTAGTTAAGTCTTTTGTATCTTCTGTTGCAATCTAGATTTTACGCACGAGTCGATCAGTCTTAAGTAATTATCTTGTGCATGTTCCACATCAGACTTGTGTGTTATTGCACAAATAACCAGAGACACTCAATAGGTTGATCGAGTTAGTGGTCAACCCTAACAACACATGAGAAAATATATATGTGTCTAATAAAAGGTCATATACCACAACACATCAGATGCACAAATTCTAACAGCAGGCTCAGAGGAAAATTATGGGGTAGAGAGGACTGATATGGGTAGAGTTGGAGGCAAGGATGGGGGAGAAGGTGGCGGGGGGTGGACAGTGGGGTGGCTGGGAGTGATCCATCAAAGGAGGGGCTCACCGGGTGGGGCCAGTTGGCCTCACTAAAAATTGAGAACCAAAGAAGGATTCTCCATGGGGTAGCAACCACCAAACAAAAGGGGTTGGAGGGATTCACAACAATGACTAGAGGGGGCCCATCACACCAACGGGTGGGTGCTACAATAAATGCTTGGCACGTGCGACGGGTGCTCAGCTTTGGTAGTCGACTAATGACCCTGGCATGGACCAACGGTCCACCACTGTTCGGCAAAGTTCGGCAGAGCAGTGCAGAGTCATCCATGATCGGGTCCTAATGCGCGGCTACCTGAGGGCCTACCTCTCTCTCTACCCCTTGGTGAGAATCTAAATGGGGACTCAGGGGGACTACCAGGGGGGTCTCTTGGACAGGCACCAAGGGCAAGCTCTGGCAAGGTGGCCCATATACCTGCAAATGAAACACTGGCTGGGAAGTCCTGGTTACTCTACTTGCTGAATGATGGGGTCTCCCTAAAGGCAAGAAATGGATATGACATGGGGCATTGTCTCCGATAAGGCAATACAAATGCGTAGGGATGGAATCCCAGCCGCCCATGTGAGGGGGGGACAGGAAGTGGCTGCGGGGGGGGATTCCCTACATACACTTAATCATTGCTCAAAGCAACTAGTTGGGCTTCCTCCCAACTCATTGGGGCATAAGCACATTGAAGGAATCAACGAATTTCAAACTAGGCTGCTGCTGGCAACAGAATTAACTCACGTCATTTTTGAAAGGAAAATCTAGATCTACAAGGAATTGATGCAAATCTCTCTTGTTCTTCTTAGTGCTGGGGGTTTTTTGGGGTGGCAACAGAATTAACTCACGTCATTTTTGAAAGGAAAATCTAGATCTACAAGGAATTGATGCAAATCTCTCTAGTTCTTCTTAGTGCTGGGGTTTTTTTGGGGTGATTTACAAATAACTTCAATATTTTCATCTGATGCCTCCAACATAGAGAACTCAATATGTGTGTTTCATAAAAAGGTACTTTAGTGAAAGTGCTATTAATCTATGATTATCTCATCAAATCTCATGATTCTTGGCTTGAATCGTAACTAGACATACTCTTATACTACATCCAAAATAGTGATTAATTTTTACAAATAAAAGATTAATCAATCCTAATCCCGACCATTGGGCACAATTGATGGTTGAATCTTGCCATTAGAGATCTGCTAGCTCCCTATCACTTCATATTGTATAACCCCCTTGTTTATTTATTATTATGCTTAATCAACCATGTTAATCCTCTTTTGGGATCCATCTTAAATCCTTCAATCACACACATACGTCTCTCTCTCTCTCTTCTCACACACACACACACACACACATATCCCTCTTTCACTCTCTCACACACACATCACCTCTCTCTCTCTCTCTCTCTCTCTCTCTCTCACCCATTTACGTGGCACGTAGGAAGGCGGTGTAAACTGGCTGAGGAAAGGGCATATACCGACGTAAATGGGCTAGAGCGAGCGATTGATGGACGAGTGTGGCTATGTCGATTGCAAGAGCCATCTGTCTTGGGTTCTTTTAAATACCCCAGACTCTCACTTAATCGATGCCTACTTAAGAAATTTCATTTAAACGACACTCTATAGTTTGCAAGCAACGCTAGCAGTGTCATGTAAACGATGGTAAAAGAAGCGTGTATATGCAGTTGGTCATGCAACGCAGTGTTTTCAGTTCAAAATAACGTTGTTTATACAACATTCATCATTACATAAATGATGCATTTATGAAAACCCATCATTTTAGGCCCGTCACTAAGGGGGGCTATGTTGTTGTGCATGGATTTATTATAAGATGAAATTGACTATGGTTCTAATTAAAGACATGTATATCATCATAACCTATGTACGTATTGGTTGGTTTGTAATGATTTGGTGATTTTGTTTTTGTATTTCAAAAGTATTTGGACGCTTGGCAAGTTTTTTGGACTTTAATTTGTTTTATATTTTAATTTCCACACAAGTTTCACATTCTTTTTTTTTAATAGCGCTGCTGAGTGGCATTCATATAGCACCGCTTTCCAAGAAGCATACTCACAACTCAATTTCACCTTCTAGTACATTCAGCAAATGAGGTGGCTATATGTGGCGTTGTTCATAGCCAATGGATGTTCTTTCTTGAAGACTTCATGAAAACCTTGAAGGGATTTGTGAGGCAAAGGGCAAGGCCAGAAGGAAGCATGGCAGAGGGTTGGTTGGTGCAAGAATCCCTCATATACATCTCAAAATATTTGAACAAATTGATCCATCTATGCCAAAATTCATGCATAACGATGAGGATGAATGAATGGTGTCACATGTGCCACATGAAAAAGGACACATTCAAAAGATGGCTGAGTCCATGTGCGAAAAGGGATTTTGTCTTCTTAACACTTATGTGATGGAAAAAGTGGATTGAGAAATATGAAGATGCAAGAAAGAGAAGGATAGATGAGTGAGGAGCATTTAAGAGATTAACACAAAGGCAATCAGTTTTGATGACCAAGATAGTCGAGCTAGTAGAAGAGAAAATAACATTGTAGCGGAGAAACTTGAATATTTTGAAACAATTTACGACATCGTAGAGATTGGATTTAGAGCTTTCAAAGTGTTCATCTTTGATGTTAAGTGGTGAAAAGGGGTATAATATAGAGGTACTCAACAAACCCATTCAAAATTTGAGGAATGCAATACAAATAAAGATCTACTACATTTGGCTTCATCAAATGAATTCAATGAGCCTATATGTCATAACCATGATGATAATACCTCTACATCTTCTTCAAGTAATGAAATAAGACTTTGTATTGATATAGGAGCCATCAAAATAATGGACTTAGAGATAGACCAATTGGCATGCATGGATTTATTATAAGATGGAATTGATGATGGTACTAATTAAACATATATATCATCATAAGCTATGTACATATTGATCAGTTTGTAACGATTTGGTGATTTTGTTGTTGTATTTCAAAAATATTTGGATGTTTGACAAGTTTTGGACTTTAATTCAATGTTTTATGTTTTAATTTCAACACAAGCTTCACATTTTGTTTTTTTTACGTCGCCGCTTATTAGCGGTGGTTATACTAATAATTTTTCAGTGCCACTTAGGGGCACTTTTAATGGAGTTTATAGCGGCATAACGTAAAATGTCACAAATAAACGTCGCTGTTTCTTGCTTTTCTAGTAGTGATAATATGACAAAAAGAGAGGGAGAGATAGAGGATTTAGATTTTTTGGAGAGAACCCCACAACCTTTACTTTACATAGACTAGAGAGAGAGAGAGAGAGAGAGAGAGAGAGAGAGAGTAGAGCCGAGACTCAAGACGGATACATTCATTGTCTCGTTTGATTGAAGTGATTTCTCGTAACATAGAGGCTCGTAGACTTGAGACATATCTTTTTATTTTTATCAATTACTACTTCTAATGAATGAATGATTAAGGGTCTATTCTCACATTCCCACTTCTATTCATGAATGATTACTACTTCTTATTAATGAATGATTAAGGGCCTATTCTCGCATTTCCACTTCTATTTGGAATTCTATTTGGAAAAGAAAACTTTGATTTTTTCTTTAATTGATTTTATTGCTTTATTTTTTGTGTTTTATTTATATTTATTTGGTTTATGTTTTTCTTAATTTATAATTTTTTCAAAAAAATAATTCTAACTAACTTTATTTTTCTTTTGAAATTTATTTTTTCTTTTCATCGTAGTACTCTCCCTTCTTTTATTCAAATTCAAGTCTCCTCACATGCATCTTTTCTCTTGCTCTTTTGTGTTGATTGTCTTCAAAAAAAAAAAGCAGCATTGAAAGCAAGCACAAACGTTGTAGCAATTTTGGAAGCCGTTAGGATCAAGGCTGCAAAGCCATATTTGCTCTCATACCATGTAGGACTCTTAGGAAGTATCCCACAAACTCATTTACACAATACATGTAGAGATATGGAGATGATGTGCAAAGTTGAGATGGAAGACATTAAATTTATCAATTGTTTTGTCAAATTGAAATGATTGCTCGTTATACCAAACTTTAATCTTCAATTCATTCGTGCAAATATCTATATTGCAACAGATAGATACTAACTACGTAAGAGGATGTAGAAATAGAATATTTGACCCCGGCGGCGAGATTTTCAGCGCACCGATCAGTCGTCGTTGACAGAAATGACATTATTAATTCTTTTTTTTTCAATAAAAGGCATTTTCATTACTGAAAAAAGACAATACAGGTTACAAGAGTCGGAGAATTAGCTATGGCCAAGCTCCTGATACATGGAATCATGGGGGAGTTACAAATTACCAAAGTACTGAGTTACATACCGGGATTCATGGGGGATTACAGATTACCAAAGTACTGAGTTACAAGATGGCTTCCTATAGGTACTGGAGCTTTAGAACATAGGAGAGATCAATCTTGACGAGTTGCTCTCTCTTTTCTTGTAACTGTAGTAGCTTCAACTTCGCCTGAATGTTCATGGCCGACCTTTCAATCTGGACTTTAGCTCTTGAAATTTTGGTCTCAATGGCAGTGAGCTTCTTCAGGTAGAATCTCTCTCCAGCGGAGGTGAGCTGACTTTTGAGGGTGTTAGTATTCCGAGTACTGCCATTGTATAAGGCCGCTAGTCTTTCAAGCCAAAAGAACCAGAGAATCTCTGTTCTAATTACAGTCCACAGCTCCGTAGAGCATCCTATTGAATCACCAATGAGCAGATGTTTCCATGACAGTGATGTTTGCCCCCAACTAGCCACATATTCATTAAGTTTCTTAACCATTAGCTCTATGGCAGGGCACAAAAGAAATATGTGGACATCATCTTCTTCTTTGTTGCATCTGCTGTGCAAGTACCATTGCCCTTCCCGATAGCAAGAGCCTTTTTCTGAGTCCAGATGGCTCTGTACATGATAAGCCAAGCTAGGCAGGCTTTCTTAGGTTCCACATGTTTCCCCCATAAGGACTTAAAGAGAAAATACCATTGTCTTCTGTCTTTGAGGATACTCCATCTTTGGTTAAGAAACCGATGGACAGGAGGGGAGGAGACTATGGGAGGGATAGGCCAGATGTACCTTTGGGATTTCCACTGGAAGGCTTTCAACTTGGGGGGGACCTAAACCTTAACGGGCGAGGGCCGTTTCAATTTCTTGGAGCTCCCCTTTCCTTGTCGAGCCTTTGCTGAGCAGAGAGCCGATCCTCTGAGCAGAGAGCCGATCCTTTCCCGTTCTTCTTGCTCCTGCTTTCGGTCCTTAAGTGCTTTCCCAGGAGCGCAGTTAACTTCACCAACAGAGTTTTATACTGACATTATTAATTCAATAAAAGGAAAGAAATAATGAGTCATGACATTATTAAATCAAGGCTTTCACAGTTAATATGAATGTGTGATTGGTACATGATCTGGACAGTCTTTTTGGGAAAACGATTTTTTTATAAAAAAAATGGCGAGAGGAGGAGGAGGAGGAGGTCATAGTCAAGAGAAATAAACGCGTCTGTCTGTTATCATGGTACCTTATCTTGGCCTTCAAGTGAAACGTACTCGAGGGAGACTTGGCTTTCTCTTTTGAAATCTTCAAAGGTGTGCTTGTTACAATGGGCTTTCTTTATTGTAAAACCCATACTTACTCAAACTTACTTACTTGAGGCCACTTTCTTTTGAAATTTTTCAAGGTGCACGTGCTTCTTTGTTGGAAGGTTAAAGTGAGCTTTGAAACCAGGGTTCGGGGAAAAGATAGGTTCTACTTAGCCTAGAACTTGTTCAAATTTGTGCAGAGCTTGCTCAAATTGATGGGAGGAGGAGAAGAATCCTCTTCAAAATTTTCAAGTTTTAGTTATATTTTGTAAAATTTGTAGGGAAAAATTGCCTTCTTGTTGGCATTATCATCTCCAGATTGGGCATATATGTGCATATTTCATGCTGTATCTGGCCAGATTTATGAGGCCATGCGGCGTTCATCTTATTTTAGATATTTTTTGCTATTTTTGTCTATTTTTTAGACATTATTTTAGTATTTTTTGCAGTCGGCTAGCCCACTGTTTTTATACTGGCCGACCAGCTCTTGTCCAGCCTATAAATAGCTGGCTTGGGTTAGCATCATTAGCACTTCATTATTCAGCCATTGCTGTTGGTTGTATGCACCTCTACGAGCAGCCCTCGTGCTCTACTTTAGCAGAGATAATGAGTTTTCTACTTCAGTTCTTTTGCACGTGCACTTCTTTGCAAGATCTATTTGCTGTTTTTTTTATTTACAGCCATTCTTTCATGGTATCTGAGCCTAGTGTTGCTGCAAAGGGACCTGCGTTTTCTACATCTGTTGCTGTAGGGAAAGAATCTACATATACAGAGGAGCTGCGTTTTCTGCTGTGGACCTGCGTTTTCTCTTGTGGACTTGTGTTTTCCATTGAGGAGCTACGTTTTCAGCCTGAGATCTCTGTTTTCAGATCTCAGTCCCGTATTTCGGTGCTACAATAGGGTTTTAATCCAGGGGAGTCATTTCTTACGTCTTCTTTTGGTTTCCCACCCTCCCATCCCTTCTTCTCCTTTCTTTTCTCTTGGTTGCATGATTAGCTTTGTTGAAGAGGAGGATTTTGCTGCGTTATCTAAGATATGGCTTCTGGTCATATTCATTCTTCTCACTCAGGGATTCTCTTTTCTCCCGGCTCCCAAGCCCCAAATTCACAAGCTTCTTCTTCCGAGCTTCCTGTTTCTCTACCTTATTCCCAGATTCCTTCTTCTTTTCCTTCCATATTTCCCACCACCACCACTTACTTCTCTTGTTTCTCCCCTCCCACAAACCCTCATCCCAACCCCTTCCCATGTGCCATCCTATTCACCCCCTCAAGTGAGTGATTCCATGAAGCTAACTGCTACCAACTACCATACTTGGTTGTTTTATATGCAATTGCTTCTTGAAGGAGCAGGTGTGTGGCCCTCTGTCACCACTCCTCACTTGGTGGATCTCACGTTTCGTGGAGTTCTGGATGCACGGGTCTGTCTCATCACCTCATCATCCATTGTATGACACCATCTATCCAGGCACAATCATATCTTCTCGGAGTGATGCCAGTCAAATGTGGAATGATATTCAGAGGAGGTTTAGGAGAGTATCTTCCGTGAAGATTGCAAAGTTGGAGGCGGATCTTGAGAAGATTACCATCAGTGACTTAGATAATATCATAGATAAGATTAGGGAATTCACAAGGATCAAGAGGTAGCTTGAGGAGTATGGGAGCTCGATCAACAACCCGATCCATGAACTGCTTGGTAAGCTGCCATCATCCTTTGACTCTTTCAAAGATCACATCTACTTCCATGAGCCTCTACCCTCTTTTGAGGAAATTGTGACTTACTTACATGACAAATGTTTATTGAGAGGCAAAGGGAAGACAGATTCTGCCTTTGTTACCCAAAGTAATTAAGGGCAAGTCCAAAGGGGGAAAAGGAGGCAGCAACAACAAAAGCAAGAAGGGCAAAAGCAAGGATGCTAAGGAATCCAAAGGTTCCAAAGAGGAGGAGTGTGCCTATTATGGCAGGCCTGGCCGCCATATAGAGGATCCGTGTTTTGCAAAGCGTAATGATTCCAAAGCCACCAAAGCCAAGTACAAAGCCAAGGACACCTCCAAAGATGGTGACAAAGATTCCAAGGACAAAGGCAAGGACAAGGTTCCAGAGGAGGGCAATGCCAAAGTGGCATACATGGTAGTTATAGATTCTCTCGCTTCTTCACAGGATTCCTTCCTTATGGTGGTCACAGAGATCACTTTTGATGCAGAGGTGAGTGCCACACATGAAGAAATTAAGTGGATTGGTGATAGCGGCACTTTGGCACATATGACCAAACATTCCCACATTATGGAGGACTACAAGCCACTTTCTTCTTCTGTATGCATTGGAGATGACTCCTCCTTACCTGTCCATGGAGTTGGTAACATTTCTTTTGGTTCCTCTGCTACTTTACATGATGTTTTACATGTGCCATGTATTTCGAAGAATTTTTTTTCAATGAACAAGGCTACTCGGAAGGGACTTGGCATTTATTTTCGATGATTGAGGTGATTGATCGGAGGACTCTTACAATTGTGGCTAATGGTGTTCATGATGAAGGCCTCTACAAGATCACCAACTTCTCTCAGATTTCTTTCTCGGAATCTCATCTTCATCAGCTTTTCTCTCCCTCCCATGCCTTAGTTTCTATTGCAAATACTTCTTTGTGGCATTCACGTTTTGGTCATGTGCCTA
>NC_141089.1:23769153-23774153 GCF_041138505.1 Cibotium barometz
GTGTGTGTGTGTGTGTGTGAGAGAGAGAGAGAGAGAGAGAGAGAGAGAGAGAGAGTGAGAGTGAGTGTGTGATTTTGGTGAGAAAAATCTTTTAGTTTTGAGAATAGAAAAGTGTGTGTGTTGTGTGTGTGTGTGTGTGTTTGTTGTTGTGTGTTCTTGAAGTTTGCATATGTCTTGCAGTATATTTCTCTTTTATGTGTGTGTGTGTGTGTGTGTGTGTGTGTGTCATTGTCATTTATTTATGTTTGTGTTTATACATACATATATATGTATATATCAATATGTATTTATGTACATTTTTATGTATGTATATATACATACATATACATATATATGTATATGCATATATACAAACACCATATTAGATAATTTTAGAAAAATTCCATTTCCATTTGAAAAATGGGATCATGGTGGTTAACTTGTCCAAAATTGTGTCAAACCCCCCTTATGTGACATATCATTGGAAAGATCGGGGGGAAGGATGTAACGTACCCATCTTCACTAATAAAGAAATGTCCATGTAATTATGAGTTTTTATGGTATAAATATCAATGATTTTATTATTTGAGTCATTTCTACTTAGAATCTTCAAAATATGAGCCCAAATTTGGAATCTGCGTGCGATTTTACCCTAATATAGGATTTTACAGCATCCAAAACGGACACCGGATCAAGCCTATACGCTAATTTCAATCATTTTAGTTAAAAAACGGCGACCTTTAAACCTTAATAAATGCATGACCGCACGTCCGATTGACGAACGGTCTGAACCCCTGCGACCAGGAGAACCTCCCGGACAAAAGAAATTTTCGCCCCCCGGGGCAGTCCGGCACGCAAATCGAGGCAGGCGTCCCAAATTTGGGTACCCCGCCCCAAAATTTGGTCCGTACACACTTACTAGGGCGCCCGTACAATGGCCGCCCAAGAACCAAAGGACGGCCGCCCACTGTATGGTCCACGCGTACCCTTAGGTGGACACCCCCAGACCAGATAAGGTACATGCGTACCACTCCTTTCCCAGACAATCGACACCGTACCTTTCCCGTAGACCCATGCAGGCCACTGATCCATAGCCTTTGAAGGCACACCGTCCTTTCGTCCTTGCTTTGCGCAGCGCCCGTACCCTCACCCCTCAGCTATATAAACCCCCGGGGTGCTCCTCAGTCGGCACGCATTTCTGTGTAGCGTATGCCCTGTTGTGCTGCCGTCCGTACCGCCGTCCGTCCCTGTGTAGCGTACTTGCTGCAAGTACAGCCGCCCTTGCAGCCACCCCTCTCACACCCCCCTCATTTGGCTCTTTTCAAATAAGCCAATTTTCCTCCATCCCCCTTGCTAGAGGCCACAGTGTCCTTAACTCTTCTCCCCCCCCGTGTGAATAGACTTACAGAGAGGCTTGCAGCAACCCCTCCCAGCCCTCTCCACGTTTTTGCCTTTGCCCTTAAGGACATCTCACAATCCCCCCCCCATTTGCGTAGACTTTAGTAAGGGATTTTTGACTCAAGCGAGGGTTCGTGCGCCATATTCTTTTGCTCATACGGTGAGCAAACGAGCTCGGAATTCAGATCCGACTGAAGCGTTTTGATCGCAGCAGCGAGCTCTACAAGGCGACGCCTAAGATGGCCTCATTTCGGAGACGACAAAATATTGCCTCAAGAGGAGCACGTAACAACGAGATGGGGGAAGATGCGCCCAACGCGGCTCCAGTCCTCCCTTTTCAAGCCCCTCAAGGAAACGGTGGCCAGGTTAGCTTGGTTGATTTTCAAAAGAAGAGATTTCTCCTTAAATTAGTATTAATGAATGGTATCTTTTCCTTTTAAAATGACAACATAAAAATTATATGAAGTAACAACTTATGTGATGTTGTATTCGATAAATTGCGTTGAAATTGTTTTCTTCATGAATTGTGAATGCTATTTTTAGAAAATTGCATTGAAGTTGTTATCTTTAGAATTCAAAATTTTTTTGGCTTCAACGCTAACTCCGTTCCGTGCTTGTGTAGCCGAGCGGCGTCGTTAGCAAAGCTCGGGAATGGCCCAAGGTATCCCTCATACCTTTGGGAGAGTAAGGATCGCCGATTGAGGCGAGAGATTATGAGGCTGCCTAGTTCTGAGGGCCCAGGCTAGTGCGGTAAATAAGCCCACCCTAGTGTGCAGACATCCCTCTGAGGGGCGGGAGGATCGAGCGATGGAGCCTGAGAGGGCGACAGGCCGGCTTGAGTCCTCGCCAGCGGCCGACGATGAGGTGTATGGTCCCGTAGGGTTTTGCCCAGCATGTAGAGGCTGGAAGGTCGAATTCTAGATCATCGGCAGAATAAGAATAAGAGAGCCGGTTTGGCTTGTATGGAAATGGATTCATGTATAAACTTTTTATATAATTATATCTTGTCTTTGGTATGATTGTATTGTGTAAGAAGGTTGTTTTAACGAACCTTGTGAAGAAGGGCCTTAATTAAGGAATATGTTTATTTATGTCAAACAGTGTGGTAGTATTAATTAGAAAACAAATTGATGCATGAGTAGGGTGGAAAGTGGGAGGATGGAATGCCCTGACGGCACCATCCTACGAACGGGTGGACCCGATTAGTCGGGTAGCTTTCCAACAGATTAAGTGAAAGCCCTACGTTAGATAGTTAGGTTCTTGGGCAACTCTATTCTAGAAGACTAGGCCAGCGGCTGTGCCTTGCATAAGATGAGGAAAAAAGCGTTGTCTCTAGAAATCAAGTCTAGTAGTTGCCCAATTTTTGATCAATTGCCCTATGGGTGATTTGATGTTTAGAAAATCACGCTTCCCCTGTGGGATAGAGCTAGGTCATACCTATGAATCGTATCCTTGAATCTCTACAGGGTCAAGGTGTCGATGAATAGGAAATTTTTCCAAGATAAGACTTAGCGGACTATCTTAAGTGTTTCTCCCATTTTTAAAGGGAGAAACCTTACAGCATGCTTCTTCGTGGATTGCAAGAGGGCATTAGCGAGATCTGAAACAATAGGATCGTATAAACTGATGGTTCCCTTGTAACCTTCTCCTACCAACCAACTTGCATGTTTTGTTTCAGCTAGCTTGGTGGTTGGCATGTGTGACAAAGTGGCATCATCCACATCCTATAACAAAAGATTAAGTTAACATATGAGGATCCAAAGTGTAAGCTCCATCCACATCCTATAATCAAAGATTAAGTTAACATATGAGAATCCAAAGTACAAGCTGTAAGTTAACATATGAGAATCCAAAGTACAAGCTGTATGTTTTGAAAACATAAAAAGTAATACTTACCCCTACAAGGTGCTTTCTCCAATGGGGGTATCTTATATTCTACCAACTAAGCCATTAATCCATGGTTAGTAAGTTTCCATCAGCGACTTTGCCATTCATCAACCATGATTTAATGTACCTATACTTCAAAAGTGCCTCTTCTTTACTTAATGCATGCCACTGACGATAAATTCACTTGTGCTTGTCTTGAAAATTATTGACTACATATTGAATTGTATGTATATTTAAGCTTTGTTCCCAATGAAAAAGACATGACCGCTCATGACCTTCCAATTAATTTCTGATCCATTAGACTATCCTTGCTGCCCTCCTGCCTTATCGGACATAAAGCCATAAAATTTTAGTTTGGGAAATCATTTGTGTACTATAACATCATTGATCTTCTCCCATAATAAAACTTGTGCAAGAAGGAATTATCAAAATCTCTTGCAAGCTGCATGCTATCATATAACAGTTGTAACAATTGTAAAGAAGTTAAGAAATTTTATGAGTTCCATAAGACCATAGTGTACCTTAGATCATACACATGCGCAACCATTGTTTTCCATCCTTGCACATGCTTGATGTGATCAAAGAAAACCCAAGCCTTTTTTAAATCATTGTCTCTTGTTTGACGCATATTGTTCATTAAGTCTAAACCTGTGGGCCGTGTGGTGGTAGACATTTTAAATATGTAGCACCTCTCTGACTCATCCAAAGACTAGCCTAGAAAACGACTACCATGGAAGAACTCAAAGGCACATTGTCTCTTTAAATCTAGAATACTAGACTCTATGCCTTGCATTATACTGTTGATTCTAGAAGCACGTACCATCCTTCTAAATCTACAAGAGAATGGGACAACTTCATGTATATGGAGTTAAACTTATCTTTAACATTGAACCAGGGGACGCATGTGTTCCAATAATTTTGGCAACTCCATGTTGCTAATATTTGATCCATTGCTCATGTGCTTTCTAACAACTATATCCAATACTAATTGTTTTGTGATATCCATTTCAATCTTCCTTGGACCACTTGTAGCAACTCTGACACTAGCTCTTGCACAAGTATTCTTATCTTTTGTAATGCTTGCCTTAATATGTCTCTTTGCACCTCATGTAAATGTTCCCCTTCCGTAGATTGATGTATCATCAATCTACGCATATGCAGGTCACCGGGCATACAATAATACACTGTAGTGTCACAGACGATTCTACATACAGGTCTGGTCTTACAATAGAACAAGCTAGAGAGCTATATCCATCCAATGTTAAGCCAAGCGAGGGAAGCTTTTCTGTGAGCTTTCCTATCATTTTTAAAATATAAGGTCCCCATAAATACTCTTATCAATCAATGTTTATTAAAATTGAAGTAAGGTATAAAGATTACCACTCCATGATATTCTACTCAGTGTGTCATTCCTCGCTTCTAGAACCTTCTTGCACTCATTAAGAGATGCTTTGAAGAACCAATCTATTCTTAAAAGTAGCATCAAGGCCTTTAGCTTCTTAACCAATGGTTCCCCTAAACGCTAGGCCTCAAATTGGGTAGGCTCTTTCCACTTTAGTTTAGATAAGAGATGCAACCTATGCAGTGATGAACCCTATTTCTATGCTCAGGCTTCATAGTCCTGCGAGAGTATTGCTTCCATATAAGGCACAAGTACACTCAAACAAACCTCCACAACAACTCTTTCGAACTATTCTAGAAAACTTACATGACTCTCCACACAGGTTCATCCAATA